>NC_056735.1:368936956-368970083 GCF_019279795.1 Protopterus annectens
TTTTTTGATCAACTAAGGGGGACCATCATCAACAGAAGGACTGCCTGAAGACAAGTAGGAACATTATGATCAGCCCTTCTAATAAAGGGTATGCCTTAGATGTTTACAACAATGTCAGTGGATAACATTTACTTATTTTCGGATACTTACTTTCTGCTGATCAAGGTTGTACTCACCATATAACTGGGGTAAGGCACAGACACATTCTAGGCATCATGTTAATGTATTGTAGAACATATACGCACCACATGCATACCTACGGACAATATCCAGTATTACCACTTATCCTGTCAACATGACACTGGGATGTGGAAGGAAACCAAAGTCCTGGTAAAACTCACAGAAAAGATATGCAGACGCCACACATAAGGCTGATGCACTGCCATAGCTTTTTTCACCTTAAAACAGCTCTATTTACCACCCCCTAAGTCCTACTTCTTCTTCTCAGCCTGTCAGGTAGACTGACTTTCTCTCAACCCTTACTTCGCTTCAGCATAGCACTGTTTACAAACTTCCTACTCCTCCTTCCTGTCAACCTAGATAGCAGATAGGCCTACCTTGCACCATTAGGGTTACTTTCTTAGGCGCCAGCTGAGCAGCTAAGAGAGATAAGTCTAACTGGACGGTCTATTTTACTTTTGGTTAACATACTTTTCTCTTAACCCTTCCTTCACCTATTAGCTCCACTGGCAAACGTCAATAGTCCTATGTCTTCCTCTCAACCTGTACAGCAGACTTGCACTGCACCTTGGGGGCTGTTTCCTTAGGTGGCAGCTAAGGGAAAGACGTCTATGTGACAGACAGGTAGTCTGTTTTACTATCCATTCATCCTCTCCTTCACTAAAACCCCACATACTGATTTAAAGTACATTCATCCTCTCCTTCACTAAAACCCCACATACTGATTTAAAGTAATACTCCCAACACCTCTTATCATACTCTCAGTCCCTTCTCTTGAATACATCTCCAAATGTCACTCATACTAACATGACCATTCTACTGCCCCCTCCAAACACTACAACTACACAGTACCCTCCAATCCCACAAAAGAACAGACTTCAATACTCAAGTAATCTCATTGACCCAAGAAGACATCCATGCAATGCTAGCTGTCCTATACAAAGCACTATATTGCTATTCTAAAGTCCCGTACCTCTACTGTACCCATAGTTGCTCTTCTGTTTCATGTCTTTTCTTATTAGGTACCCTAAATGTTCACAAAGACCAACATCAAGATAAACCACACCATACAACAGCATTCATCTCTTCCACAAATCTTTATAAACTGCTCTTATCAGTGTTAACACAAACAACAATTTCTAACTCCAGTTATTTTACAACAGCAGCGTAACACAATTACACTTCTCCTTAACAGACTACTATCTAAACCATCTCATGCAGTTCTTCAAATAGCCCATTCTAGTGAAATCAGTTTAAATCCTGGGCCCTTGATGCAACTGTTTAACACACCGGCAAAATCCACATCAGAAGGAAAGACCTTAAAACAGCATGCATCAGTACTGCCAATGTAAACAAATGGTCTACTTCTGAAATGTGGTTAGTTCAAGAAGAGCCCCACATTCTAGCTAGCACAGAAATATGGTTTAAGGAGGATTTCTTCCCATCAGCCTGCATTCATTCCAGCTATATGATTTACACAGACATACAACTCAGGATTACACAAGGTGGTGGAAGTTACAAAAATAACAAAAGCCAACTCATCCAGTGACAAAAGTCCTAACTGGATTTCCCTCCCTCTGTTATATGGAAAACATACCCATCTGAGCCTTGGTCCCCTCTCTTTCCTCCATTCCAGCAACAGAGAATGACTTCAAGCAAATGTTCCCATTTAATATCTTCTCCAAGAACAAAACTATGATTACCCCAGGCACTCACACTAAACTGCTTGGGGCAGAAATTAACAACCTGAAATTGGATATTCACATAGCTCAAACCATCAAAAAGGTTTCACATAGCTCAAACCATCAAAAAGGTTCACAAGAAAATAGGTCTCCTATATAGAAACAATTTCTTACAAATAACACAAAAGTTACCATAGCCTGCACATACCTCCTATCAACCCTCCTCTATGCCTCCCCCAGTATTAACCAATCTCTGCAAAACAGACCTAAACCAAACTGACTGAACACTGCTGTAATAAAAAAGCAAGATTTGTCACTGAAGCTTTACACAGATCACATCACTGTACAGCACTAAAACAGCTTAATTGACTTGAATTCCCACAGCTTCTACACTTTAATCAACTAACCTTTGTCCAAAAAATTCTCCATCAACCCGATAAAATGCCTTCTCTCTAAAAACTCATTCAACCATACACCTCAGCCCAATCTCTTTGCTCCAGTAACCAACACCTTCTACATACCACCAAAGCCAAAAATACGGGTGGGAAATCTCTCTTCTCTATCTATATTCCTAAAATTTGGAATAAACAGCCAACCCCAATAATTTCTAACAACACTCTCTCACAATTCAAAACCTCCTGAAATCACACCTAGTGGATACCTGACTATGTTCTTGTTACCCCCCCGGTTAGGCCTTCCTGATTTCCCAAACAATCTTCTACCCTCTTTCTTTAAATAACAGGATGTATTAACCTCATCTGTTAAGTTTATACCCCTCTTTATCATCTCAATCACACTTGTGGCAACTACATATGATGTGTATAAACCTCTCGATTATTTCAACTGTAACTGTAGAAATATGAGCTATGATGGGACTTTTTTTCCATGTAAGGAAATGCATGTCTTCTACTGTTGTATTATTTGCCATTAATATAGTATCCTGTATGTTTGTTTAACTGATAAAATGTCTGTAACTGGTACTCTGTGTATGTTAGTATATGTTGACATTATCCTTGTAACTGGAGCTTTTCTCCCCAGGCCTCCACTGAAAAGGGATCCGTGTCCATTTGGACTTTCCCAGTAAATAAATGTAAAATAAATAAATAAATCATCAGTCAACAGAGCGTACTGACAACCACCTCTCTCCTATACAAGGACTATAGACCCATATCAAACCTAAGCCCTTTGGCAGAAATACTGGAGAAAAATACTACAGTATTTTTAGACCACATAAAATAGCTATGGCCTACTTTATGACTAACAACATTAGTATTGTAATGCTCTCTGACCCAAACTAGAGCATTTTCACTACACTCTGCTAATAACACCCATAAACTCAAGTGGCAGAGAATAAAATTTGCTGTTTTGTTGTATTTACTGACAACAGTACCCTTCACTGTGACCTCATAAGTAGCTTTAAATGGCTTTGAATACAATGATCTACACAATGGTGTACCTATGACATTACCCTCCATGAGGGTCAATATCAACCATTAAATACCAGATAAACTGTAATCACACCTCTCAACCTCTTAGCACAAGAAATCTGGACAAAGCCTAAAATAATGGGGGCACAAACAAGCACCCCGAAAATAGGGACAGATTTTAAATACAGTAAAACCCCCTTTATCCGGGACTCAAGCAACCAGCATTTGACTGGCTCGTATGCTGGCATACCAGCCAATCAAAAATCTCAGCCCGCAGTTCCACATTGAGTAGAAGTGGGTTCGCTTTGTAATTTTTGATTGGCTCTTATGCCAGAATTCTGCTGTGTGATTACAGCACTGCCCCCATCACAAGAGACATGTCAACTCTCAGGCAGATACTCCCTCCAGGAGTGGGTAAACTAGGACAAGATTTTTTTTACTTCCCACCCTCCATTGCACGAGCTGCGAATCAAACTTGTGTTGTCTGAGCCACTGTCAGTAATCCTTCCCCATACCACAAAACCAGGTTAGTGACTTATTGAGTGTATTATAATTCTGCTACAGAAATGCAGTTTTATGTGTTAATATTCCTTACTGCATGAGACGTTTCAAGATTTAAAGTGGACTGTTTTGCTCATCCAGACACTGTTTACCAAAATTTCAATGGTTTAGAGAGAAATTATTTTGTTGCTAAAAATTCGGAATTCAGGTTTAAGAATATTTTTCTTGATGTTGACGGACTAAGCTGCAGCAAATGATAGTGAGAAGCTAGTAAATAAGGAAGTTAATGCTACAGATAGGAAACCTAAGCAGTATGCTGACAGTAGGTATTAAGACATAACATTTACCAGCAACATGAAAACTTTCAATGATTCTTCCAGCAGTTATGCAGCATGTCCATTATCTATGAAGCAGGCTGGAGCGGCCTTAGGTGAATTGGTGCCCTAGGCAAAAGGGCTCCACGGCGCCCCCCACCACACTACCTGGTGCCCCCATCCTGGTCTTCCTACAACAAATAAATACTGGAAAAACACCACTGCTAGACCGGCGCACTAGGTGGCCACCTAATTGGCCTATGCCTAAGGCCGGCTATGGGAGCAGGAGTATGGTGGTTTAAAAACTCTTGATAGTGACTTGTTCAAGGTAATGAACACTGCAAATGAAAAGCTTCAGCCAAATACGCCACAACTTACCATGCACTAATACCTATTTTGGCCTGCATTATTTATTTATTTTATTTATTTAACATTTGTTTACTGGGAAAGTCCGACTGGGACAGAGCCCATTTTCAACAGAGGCCCAAGGAGAAATGTTCCCGATGTATGTATTTGGAATGTAAGAGGAAACCCATGAAAACACACAGAGGACATGCAGACACTGCACAGAAGGCACCCTAGCCGAAAATCTAACCAGAGAACTTATTGCTGTGAAGCGACAACACTAACTGCTGCACCAATGCATCATCCATTAATACGCAATGCCTGTTATTAAAAGGTCAGAGAGTAAAGTAAAAAAGTGAATTTATCAAACTTTCTGCATTTTTCTTCCAAGTTATTATTCTGAAAGAAGTAAGGAAGTCCCCACTTATTGGAAGAGAAAATATTAGTAATGTTCTTTTTCCACTCTCATAGGAAGTTCTTCAGATTCCAAGTGGAGAAGCAACATTCCTAGTTTGTACTCCATTTTTTCAACCTATAACACTGGCCAGTGTGTTTTCCAGGTGATACTACTGCCTATTTTGCCTTTCAAAGAAAAGGAGAGTTATATTTTATCCTTCTCCGGATGGCTGTTAATTAAAACTTATTCCATATGATAGATGGAGAATTTGAAAATGGTGATTCCATTTCTAGACTTCTAATCTGAAGGTAATCTGAAGACAGTCAGATATGGTCACACACAGGAAAAAAAAATAGAAGGTGTGCCAGTCAAGGTCCAACAAAAAAACCTAGAAGATACTGGCTCTGGTATCATTACTTCAGTGTCCTGAGCTCTTCTTATGTACCTTGTTGTCCAGAATGTTTCAGGCACTAGCAATCATATGCTGTCTTTAAAAATGATGATTCAGAATATTATACTTCATATGAAGAGGCTGCAACATTACAACAAAAAGTTCTGGAAATTGTTTTAGGAATTTCCATGTCTGGAGTTTCCACTGGTGCTTTCAGTGGTCTAGAAGCTTAAGTGAAAGTGACTATAGCCTTCCGGAAAGGCAAACTTCCCTGAATCATTCCTCCTCGCAGAATCTGAAGACTGATCACTCTGCTGCTGATAGTGCAAGGGGACAATGCCCTCATCAGACAAAGCTACACTTATCTAAATATGGTAGTCACATTGCTGGGGATCAAGACATTCAGGAGTTGTCTTCTCACAAAGTTCTAAAGATGGCCACTGGAAAAGCATACATAAACAAGCAAGGCAGTACTAGATCATACCAGTTTTGCAGATTAATCATACAGCAGTACATAAGCCAGTAAGTAGTGTCTCATTCTAGTGGTTTTATCAGACCATGAGTGGTAACTCAAACCAAAGAATTCTCAAAATTTAAAATGAGACTACCTGGCTTGAATTTTTTTATGCACTTCAAAAGAATGCTCAAATCTTAAATCTTCTGCAGGATGATCCAGTGAAAACACAGCAGAGAATTCACTGTGTGTGTTCCACTTCCCTTGACTCGAAAGGTCAATCTAAAAGCAAAAAGGGAAAAGTTTAGATGATTTTCATGATTATAGATGACTTTACTAGCCAAATCAACAATGGTATAGCCTCCTTTTAGAGAAGGACCTCTTCCCCAATAAGAAAGAAAGGTCCAAGATTCAGCATTTGAGGTGCTTTCATCTTACGGTTTGAAAGTGATGTCTTGGGTTCCTAATAAGCAACTTTTTCCTGCCGAGTAGTTAAGGTCACCATTACAAGACATTCTTAACTTTCTGAATGGAATTAATATCAAGACAAGTGTACAGTGCCTCTTCATGCACAGCTTTTGAAGGTACTTTATTATCTTTTACATTTGCTAGCTGAATGAATATAATCATCATTCCTTAAGTCTCATTCCATTGCTCTGTCAGCTCACCTTCAAGAGAGCCCTACTCTAGTTTCCCAGCATCCCATGAAGATATTTACTAGGACTAATTCACCTAACTCCCCTGAGAAGTCCAGACAAACTAATCTGACTTTCACTTTTGCCTTTATCTAGAACAGCTTCAAACATATGGGCCTTACATTTTGAGAACACTGTTTATGTTGCTCCACAACTTACATCTCAACCTCTTAGAGCAAAGAATCTGGACAAAGCCATAAATAATGGGGGGACAAAGGCCCAAACATAGGGGGCACTTTTTAAATATTGCTCTAACAAACTTAGAAAGTTGACAGAATAACATATTTTGCATTAGCATGAATTTTCCGAAGGGTATGAAGTCTGAAACTCAAATGTCTATCTTTATTTTCCTGATTTTGACTCTCAATGATTTGCCAGAAAAAGACAATTTTATGAGAAACAGACCAAAACTATTTGGTCAAAATCTAGACATCCTGCAAAAATCTGTACAGTTGAGAGGTATGCTCCACAAGGATAGAGGTGCACTGGCTACAAATCCAAATTCTGTGCCTGACATTGTTTTGAATAGGGAGCTACAACTACCTTCCTTTTATCATCTGCAAAATTAACAGGAATTAAAATTATGCTGTATTAGTCCCACGAGACAGTTTTTGATTACCAAATAAGAAATAAAATGTTCAAAAAGTCAGTTTGTCTTTTTGTCTCTTCAACACAATAAACTGAAGCTTTTGGTTTGCAGACAAACTGCTGCTATAAAGACTCATTACATGAAAAGCAATAACCCCTCTGTGGAATGGAGATAACATCCATCCACAACCCCTTTTTCCACATTTCTGTACAAGGAGTCAGGTGTCACTTATACAATGACAATCATTCAGCACCAATCAATCATCATAGCATCAGGTGGCTAGCCTTGCTGTGACTGTTCTTTTATGTCATACACACACAGGCACAAACTAGTGCACAAAAACTACTTTTTTTGCTTCTCAGTCTCCCTGCTTCAACCATTCTGTCCATCCTAGTGCTCCCATCCATTGTCGAGTCTACTTGCTACCCCTTCCTCCCCAGACCTCTCTAATTTATCTGGAGCCAGAATGGATTTTGAGGGCATCCTGGAGGGCAGTGCCAGCAACTGCTTCTGCTGCAGGGACGGGTTTACATTATGACCTACTCTTGTTTCCCCACCACCCCTCCCTTACATTTATCAACAACATCCAAAGGCTACTCCCTTCTATGGATCATGTCTCCAGTCAGGAAGCATCTTTCATGAATGCCCATCCATCCCTCCCTTCCTTCCTGCCAGTGCCTCAGATGACCTAGGCTCTACTTGAACCTGGGTCGCCTGGGCTGTTGTTAGGGCTTTATCCTTCTAAGTCATATAAACATTTATGGCAGAACACGTAAGCCCTTCTGGCTCAGATGGATAAGGATCTACAATGACCCAGATGACTTGGGTCAATTAGTGGTCCATGAACTGGAGGAACCAGCAATGCGTATGTGAGAAAGAGGAATAAGGTTATACCTACTCTTCTTTCTCAGGGGGAGGGGGGCATTCAGTTCAACACCAGGAAACACTTCTAAAGTAGAATTTGTGATGAAAACTGGACACTTCATAGGAGGATCTGCTTTAAGGCACATAGAGCCTCCTGAGGTGTACATCACTTACAGAAGAGAGTGACATGCCCTCACTGAGGCTCACTGAATGTTGAGTCCTGCAGTCTGCTAATGGGCATACTCAGTGAGGTTAGGCCTTAAAGTGGCGTCAACTCTAGTGTTTATCCCTTGTCATAAGAGAAACAGTTGCAGCCTAGGTCTCTCAGACTTGAGGATGGGAGAATAAATGCACCAACTGGTGCAGGTGGGAGGGGGGCTCAATGGCCAAAAACAAAAGTATGACGCAACAAAATCTAGAAATGCAGCAAGTAAAAATGTAAAACTCGGGCTCTTGTCAAAGCACAATGCTCTGTGGCCCAAAGCTAAATACTTACACAAGAACAATAGATCCTCAGAAATACAGCACTAGGGATAGAAAGATAAGAACCCCTCCTGTAGCAATGTTCCTAGCAACACAGATGGTTATGTTAAGTAAGCCTTTATCTCAATAGTTAAAATCTTTTTTTGCATTTTTTTAAACAAGAAACATCTTTATTAAGTTATCATGTATGACATAGGCAATTATACATTTCTATAAATGAAAACAAACCATACTGATATAATTTTAGTTGCAAACATTATACATCACAAACCATACTGGCAGAATTGTAGTTGCAAACATTACACATTTATCCAGTCATTGGCAGTAAAACATTACATAGTTCACTCAAGTCCTGCATTCTCTTAAACCTCATTCCCCGCTGCATGTATCATTCCCACAATTCCCATTTTCCCTATGTAATTTGATCCTACCCTTTTCTAGTTGTTTATCTCTGTTATTATATTCACTACTTAGGTTCATAGGTTGGTACTAGGCTACTGGCCCTAGGGCCTATACAAGCCTAGCCATAACAACTCCCTGGATATTTCTTCCCACAATATTTACTTCCCTGGACCTCTGTCTAGTAGGGCAACTGACATGATCCCCGGGGTGAATTTCCTATCTCCCATCCAATCATCAAGGTTCCTTTTGAATAGGGCCAAGGAGGTGCTTTGCTTGACTTGTCAAGGGCAGATCCTGCCTTTTGAACCTGGTTGACTTCTTCGAAACAGTCACCAAAGCCATAGATGAAGGGAAGGTAGTCCACACAGCCTATCTGGACCTTGCAAAGGCATTTGACACAATACCCCACTCGGGCATCATAGACAAGCTATCCAGCTTAAATATAACCCCCTATGTCACAAGATGGGTCGCAAACTGGCTCAAAGACAGAACCCACAGAGTGAGAGTTGCTGGAGCCATGTCAGACTCGAAACCGGTCACAAGTGGCATCCCACAGGGTTCTGTCCTCGGACCACTCTTGTTCGGTATATACTTTTCCGAGGTACAGGCAAACGTGGGAGGACTATGGCTCACCAAGTTCGAGCGACTGCAAACTGGGTGCCATAATCAACTCTCCAGCTGACACAAACATCCTTCAAAAAGGTCTCACAGAGACAGATAACTGGCGCCAGCGCCATGGTTCAAAGCTAAATGCCAAAAAATGTATAGTCATACCCTTTGGCAAAAACAATGTACCCACAAATTACCACATAGGCAGAAAACCATTAAGTACAGAGAAAGTTATTAGGGACCTGGGGACCCAAGTTGATAGCAATCTCTCCTTTGAAAACCACATTGCCAAAGTGGTTAGAAAGACCTTCTACATAGCTCACCTCATCACAAAGGGTTTCACATCTAGATCAAGAGAGATAATCGTGCCCCTTTATTCATCCCTCATCAGGCCCATCTTAGAATACAATGCCCCTTTTGGGATGTACCTTACCCGACACCTGCAGCAATTAGAAAGACCCCAAAAGTATCTCACCAAGAGGATCAAGGGTCTCAAACAGATGCCATATGCTGCTCGGTTAAAAAAACTCCAGCTCTACTCAGTTGCATACCACCTACTTCGAGGCGATCTATGCCTGACATACAAAGCTATGTCAAATCCAGAATTAATGGACATGCTCCACCTCAGTAAATCCCTCAGTAAATCAAAATCCCTTAGAGCCACACGCTCGAGGGACTTGAACCTCAGCACAGAAATAAATAGAACTTGCTGGAGGGACAGGTTCATAACCCAGAGGCTCCCTTCGCTCTGGAATAGAATTCCAGTTCATGTGAGGCAGAGCACCTCACTGAATCTCTTCAAGAAAAATCTCGATAGGTGGATGGGGATCGTAGGTTTGTCCCAGGGATTACTCCCGTGTCACTATTAGACAGAGGCACAGTAAACTAAACCTTAAAAAGGGCACAGTTTACTCAAATCAAGGGGTGGCGTAAGCCATACAGAATCGGGCTAGGCTTATAATTGCCTCAGGGCAGATAGCTTAGTATGATCCTATGAACCTATGTATGGGTAGTCTACTGCAGAGCATGGAGAGTCAGGAACCTGTTCCTCCAGCATGTTTTGTTCATTGTGATGACAAGGTTTAGATCCCTGGAGCATGTGGCTCTGAGGGATTGGGATTTCTTTAAGTGGAGCATGTCCAACAGCTCAGGGTTTGACATGGCCTTGTACGTTAAGCAGAGATCGCTTCTGAGTAGACGATATGCCACAGAGTATAGCTGGAGTTTTTTTTTAGAAGGTCAGCATATGGCATCTGCTTTAGACCTGTGATTCTTTTAGTGAGGTATTTCTGTGGCCTTTCCAGCTGTTGCAGATGTCTTGTGAGGTACATACCAAACGGGGCGTTATACTCTATAATGGGTCTAATGAGGGATGAGTACAGTGGGACAATGACCTCCTTTTTTCTGGATGAAAAGCCCTTAGTGATGAAGTGTGCCACATAGAAGGATTTCCTGACTGTTGTGGCAATGTGGTTATCGAAGGTGAGACCACTGTCCACCTGTGTCCCTAAGTCTCTCATCACACTTTCAATGTTTAGTGTACTGCCACCTATGTGGTAATTCATGGGTACATGTTTTTTTCCAAAAGGGATAACTATAAATTTCTTGGCATTAAGCTTGAGCCCATGGCTCTGGCACCAGGCATCTGTTTCTGTAAGGCCCTTTTGTAGAATATCCACATCATTTGGGGATTCAATAATGGCTCCCAGTTTGCAGTCATCTGTGAACTTTGTTAGCCAGAGTCCCTTAGTGTTGGCCTATACCTCAAAGAAGTAGATGCCAAACAAGAGTGGTCCCAGGACTGAACCCTGAGGTACTCCACTTGTCACTTGTCTGTAGCTGGATTTGGAGTCGGCTAATTTTACAGTTTGGGTTCTGTCAGTAAGCCAGTTGGCAAGCCATCGAGTGATGTAGGGATTTATGCCCAGCTTAGTAAGTTTATCTACGATTCTAGAGTGGGGGATAGCGTCAAAGGCCTTGGCAAGGTCCAGATAGGCTGTGTGGACCGCCTTACCCTCATCCACAGCTCTGAAGACTGATTCAAAGAAGTCAATCAGTTTCAGGAGACAAGATCGGCCCTTCACAAACCCAGACTGGGTGGGGTCCAGTGTTTGAAGGTTGCCAATGTCTTTGTTTATAAGTTTCATGATAATGCATTCCATGCCCTTGCAGATCAGGCTCATCAGACTGATGGGATGGTGGATCCCCCCTTGTGGAGTGGGATAACTGTAGTTGTGCGCCACTCAGTGGGCATGAAGCCTGAGATGAGGCTATGATTAAACATGACACTTAGGTAAGGTGCCAGTTCATTTTGTAGTTCATGTAGTACACAGCCCGGGATGTCATCTGGTCTCATGGATGCTGTATTCTTAGCTTTGGAGAGTGCGGTTTCCACCTGTGTGGCAGTGATTACCGGAATTGGCAATCTTTTTGTATTGAGATGGGCCCTTTAGGGGGTGAGAGGGGGGTGAAGTTGGCACTAAATCGATCTGCCAGGATATTGGCAATATCCTTGGGATCAGTATATTTACTGCCATTCTGTTGTAGCTCTGAGCATTGCCATTTAGATTCTTGACATAACTATAGAATGCCTTGTGGCTGTAATTGGAATCTTTGGCAATTTTATTTTTGTAACTAGCTTTTGAGGATTTTATAAGGGATCTCAGCTTCTTACTGAGGCTGGTGAGGGAGTTTTTTGCATCCTGGATGTTCTTCTTTTCTGCAACAGTTTCTTCCTTCTGTTGTATAGTTTGTTTATAGCAGGGGACCACCAGATTTGGAGGAGAGCATCTTGGTTCTATTTGGGATGGCACAATTCATTGACGAGTGGATATGCTCGTACAGTGCCTTACTGTAGGATTCAGCAGTCGAACTTTCAGATCCCGTCTGCATGGGTGTCATGAAGTCTGTCACTTCTGACTTTTTTATGGAGGTTTCCTTACTGGGGGTGGGGGGTGGGATGTGGATGTCAAGGGTGATTTGCTTATGGGCAGACCTGACCAATGAGGGGGTGGCCACTGGTGTGGAGCATCTATCTCCCATGTTGGTAATGACCAGGTCTAGGATACTGGAGCCCCTGGTGGAACAATGAATTAGTTGATCCAGGGCGTTGGAATTTATGAATTCCAAGAACCGTTGGGAAAAGGTGTTGGTACCCGAGTAGTTGTCCCAGCTAATGGCAGGGTAGTTGAAATCACCCAGTATTAGGGCATTTGGTTGTATCTTAATATTTTCCTGTATGTTTAGAAAGGTGTAGCGAGAATCTTGTGGCATGGTGGGGGATCTGTAGCAAGCTACAATTTCGATTGCAGTCTTACCCAGTGTTAGTTGCACCTGGAGAATTTCAGATGCATTCTGTTGGGCAACTAGCCTGGAGGTGTGAATATTCTTGGTGAATATGGACACTCCTCCACCTTTAGTGTTTCGGTCTTGGTTTTGTGGCCGCAAAGTGTGGTAGGAGTTGTAGCCTGGTATTGCAGGGGTGCTCTCTGGAGCCTTGAACCAGGTGTCAGTTACTGCACAGATATCGATATTCTCCATTTTTAGGAGCGCCTCGAGAGAGTGCATTTTAGGGTTTAGACTTCTAGCATTGAGTAGCATTACCTTCAGATTTTGCATGCTTGTATCTGTTATGGTGGTGGTTTTGTCCTTTGAACCTTTAGAGCTTTAGCCAGTAACCTGAATCCCAGGGGTGATAGGTGCAGATCATCTCTGGCAAAGCATTGTGGTTTGTCGATCATGTCTTCCCAGGCAGACAAATACTGGATCCCCTTTGAATGGCACCAGAAGCTTAGCCAATTGTTGAAGTTAATCATTTTGTCCTTATACTGTGGTATCATTCTGGGTGAAGGCAGGATGCTACTCAGGGCTAAGGCCATACCAGCCTGGGCCACATGATCCAACAGCTCTTCCCTGTCTCTTTTCATGTAGCCCAGGAAGGTATGTCTCAAGTCATTCACTCCAACATGGACAATGACAGAATCGTATTTGTACTTGTTGTGGAGTGACTTGAGTGCATGCGTTATGTGGCGGACCCTGGCACCCGACAGGCAGCTGACTGTAATTTTCTCCTTGTTCAGCCTGATGGGTGGGACATCAGTATGCCGGACTATAGAGTCACCTATGACTAAAGTGTTGGGTACACTGTCTTGCCTTAGGGGCTGTTGTTGGGTGGCACACTTGTGTTGTGAGCTGTGTGTCACTTGGGTTGTGACTGGTGTTTGTTTGCGTTTCATCTTCGGAGGACCATGTTGCTTGGGCAGGTTAATGTTAAGGGCCTCCGCATATGTGGGTTTAGTGTTGCTATGTGTGGGTGTTGATGGTGTGGGTTTTGAAAGGTTATGAGTTGCTTGAGGTGTAGTGCAGGTGTTAACCTTCTCCTCTTGACTGTCTAGCACAATCTTGGCCGGAGAGAGCTTTGCTTCCAGTTTGGCTATTTAAGTGCATCTCTCGCAGGTTGTAGTGTTAGGTGGTAGGAGGAGAGGGTTGTCTGTTGTCTGTGTACATAAGGCAATTGCCACATTGCCCCAGTATGCCCAGATTTACCAGGTTGACAGGAGAAATCACCGGAAGCTGACCCTTGGACATGCCTGTTTAGGTGCTTTTTTTGTAAAGTACAAGAGCTGTTTTCCCTTACCTTTGCAAGGTACTTTGCAATTACAGGATGTTTAGTGCCTACGATTAATTTCTCCTTATTGACAAGGAGAGTTGAGTGCTTGTATCAGTTTCAGGCTTTCTAGTGCTTTCCAGCAGGTTCTAGAGCAAGTGCTAGTCACAGGGGTTACTGGGAACCAAAAAACAACCAGGACTAGAAATATGTGATCGGTACTCCCAGGATGGTGACAGTAGCCTTCATTAACATGTGGATGGAAGCACGCATACTATGTGTGTGGGGTAGGAAGCCCCATGGCAGAGAAGGTACACACATCTTATCACAATTTATGGGGCCATGTGGGGTTCACATGCTACTTCTGCTACACACTGATATTATACTACACAGTTCATTTCTCAGTGGGGTTTGTCTTCTAAGATATGTGGCTGGTTCAAGCCCTGGGAGTTGAGATATGCTAATCTAACAGCATCATATCTAACTTTACACAGGAGCTCTACTGATTATGACATGAGACAAAAATCTGAACTAAAACTACCTTCGGATGCAAATCAATAACTCAAACACTTTTTAAGACTGTAAACAAGGGAAACAATTCAGTTATTTACAGTTATGGTGAATGCCTCATGTAAAGGTACTCACTTAATGTTGACTGACATCACTTACATGTTTCACCTTGCTATAGCATCACTACATGTTTAAGAGACATATTTCTTCTTTCATCTCAAACAGCTGAAGTGTGGCCCAGGGGCATTTCATGTGATCAGCACAAATTGTGTAGAGTTCAGTCAGACTCGGCCACATTAGATATCGTAAGCAGCATCTGTGATCCAATCCAGTCACCTATCATGTCCATCTGGCAAGGTCATTAATTGGACTGCTGCTGCTCTATCATCTGGTTTGAATGCAATGGTATGCAGTTTTTAGGAAGGCTCTCCTAGATATTTTGTCACATGTTTAAAGGCCAGTTCCCTGCAGTTATTACAGACATCACTCACCTTTTACCCTGCATGGCAATACTAATGATCCACCCATACGTTGACCACAACTTGGTTTATCTATCCACCTTTGCTTGGTAACATGGTCATTCTTCCATTTGCAATGACTGGTAGAGTTAACTAACAATCTGCAAACACAACTGTGGTCATCTATCCATCCAAAAACATTGGTTTTCTTTGCTGTTTTTAATTAGCTTTTTATGACCACTTCTGAAGCACTGCTAAATGCAAGGACTAATGTTTGAAATACTTTTATTAGTTGCAATATCTTTAGCTTTCACCTCTCATCTGGACATTATGGATATTAGGTCCATATTAAAGTTTGTAGTGCTTTGCAACAGTGCCAATATTTTTTTCATAACATCTGAAAACTATTTTGAAAGAATGATGCCATTTTTGCAAGAAAAATGTCTGTTTTTTTTTTTTCTAGTTTCAGCCATTCAGAAGGGTCATCATTAGTTTTCCAACAGCAAGAGAACAGACTTATCCTATGGATCTTTCTAGAGGTTTTAGGCTTTAAGAGAATGCTTCTTTGTCTGTGGAACTGTTCTGTGGGCTGAATGCTTATGCCACAGTTTCTCCTAAGTTTAGATGCCTGCACAGTACCTTGCTAAAAATCTCCTTTTCAGTGCCAAATGTATTTTAATTTGCAGCACTCAGAGGCACTGATTTTGATTTGTGCATCATGTCCCCCTTTTGTTGCTTTGATATATAGCTGCACTGTGCTATGTACTTCTTTGGTAATTTTACTTATTTATTTAATATTTCTTAACTGGGAAAGTCTGATTTGGAATGAGACGATTTTCAGCGGAGGCCCGAGGAGAAACATTCCAGATGCATGTCTTTGTAATGGACAGTGGTTTACAGTGGTGTCTTTTCTATGGTCTTCTGCCTGCCAACACATCCATTCCCTACCAAATAACAGTACATCTGTTTGACCAGAAAGACAAATGCATCCAGCATTATCCTAAAACATTAGAAATTTTGATCATGCCTTTTAATGCCAATTTTTACCAGATAGCTTTAAAACACAATATTTGTTTCTCCAAGGTATAACTACTGCTGGGTGAGGACAGCATCTGCCCATGCACAAGCTGTAAGTAGCCATGACTGCCATTTGCTGATGAGGTAGATGTGGAGCACCAACATTCATTTACCAAGTCGCAGGTGACACTGTGGCTTCTTAATTAATGCACTTAGTAGTTATATGCTTAAATATAAACTAATTTAATTCACAAAAATTATACATACTGTTTCAGAATAGATAGGTCTATCATCAGAATCAGTCCTGACACCTCTAGAGTGACCCACATGTCTCCATGATCATCTGATATCAAATTACATATTTCCAAACACTGAATATTTAGCATTTTAAACTTAGCAGCTGCAGATTCTAATTTAGACTCAATGTCTGGACTATCTATATTATGCACTTCAAACATTTTATGCATATTCTTTTGCATTTTATGTTTGTCAATTTGTAGTTTATATTCTAACAGAGACCTAGGACATAACTTTTCCATGGATCAACAGTTATTAGCATGATGTGAAAACATGGCAGCTTGATATTAGGGTTAGTACCTACTTTATTAATAACACAGCCGAACAGTTCTTGCTGCCATGTTATGTGAGCCGTTGCAGTAGTATCCATGGATGCTGACATATGCAATACTTTAGGAAAATGAAATCAGATTTTGACAATCTTTCACATAATTCACGTTACATGCCACATAAACATCCAGCCTTCATTGCCTTCATCAGCCATTCTTGAAAATGGTAAAACGTTGTCAACCTTTGTAGCTTTGTTCAGATAAGCTTTCCTAACTTTTGACTACTTTTACAGAATCTAATGATTTTGTGAAATATGTGCATTGTCTTGAAAACACTTGTGCGAAACTCTGTCAAGCTACAGAACAAGACATACATTCTAAACACAAATGCATTAAGTAAAGTTGAGATTGTCTTTGAACCTTTAACACTACCTTCCTAACATAACTGTAACGTTTGCTAATACATGGACACAGTTCTGCCACACCGATGTTAGATGTACCAGCATGATCTGACTCTGGCCCTTCTATGTGATGAAGTCACAATTCTTAATCTTACCTAGGATATACAAGCTTCCTTTTTGTGTCAAAAATCACATACCTTAATTCAAAAACATTGTGTGCACCTTTTAACTGCTTAAGTGACCACTGATAAAGGATTAACAGTCAGTTAACAAATTACACTTCAAATGTATGTACTTCTTTTCAACTGATGAATGCTTCTGTTAATATGAAAAAAAAAACATTTATAAGATTAAATACTTTTTGATAAACATATACTTCAACATGCATGTTTCAGTTTGATATATTCAACAAGTGCTCACTGTTACAGAAAAGGGAAATTACATGATTTGCACAATTGCATCTTGCCCTTTTGGCTAAGATCACATGCAGTGTAACTTTGTTCACATGCACAATTCACATAAGTAGTTTTTCTTAACAGTTTATTACTAACAGAAACACATCTCTAGCAATTTGCTGGCGTACACAGAAGCACATTACACAGACAGACCTCAGCGTACCATTCATCCTAGTTATCTCCCTTTCTGTAAGCACTCACTCAGTGCATAAAGACACATTTGTTTGCTCATTTAATTTAGTCTTCACAATTCAGCTTCTTCAACAAAGTTACTAGATTATTTTATGTTAAATCAAAGCATTACTTTTAATGGCCCCATCACTTTTTTAATAAAGTACACATATCACCAGCTATAATACCTGCTAGCAAACTTGCTTTTCTTATCTTTTATCACCTACACACAGTTTGTATTCATTATCAATTTACTAACTCCAGCCAAGACAGAAAATTATGATGTAACACTGAACACATGCTACACCATAATGAAGTTTCATGCTTTCTAATGCAGCTTAAACTATACAGAATGCATGCCTAGCTACATGTACACACAAACATGCATATCGTGGATGCGCATACCAGTGCCTGTTTAGAACACAAAGTACAACTTATGTGCTGAGATGTCTACAACATAATCCATCATATATTCAGATCATTCTGCAAATGATCTCATCAATGACAAAAATCTGGTTTGCTTTTATAGAATTACAGTGGCTTAATTAAATAAAGAATACATCATAAAGTGCTGTCATGCAAAAGTGCTGTCATACAAACTGCTGGTAAGGAATATAAGCAAATGTAATGGCTGAAGCTTATTTACTCTGTTTAAGTCAAACAACAATTGTATTTCTTAAGGGTAATCATATTACCTTTAAAATATGTCAGATATTGTAAATTGTTACTTACGTGGAATGGGATAAGCAAATCTGTCAGGGTGTTTTGTGATGAGCGTGTTTTTAATATGTCGTCTACCAACCCCATGTGCACCTGTTACAAAAACAGAAAACGTGGCAGACAGAAGGTGTTAACACTAAGTCAGGAAAAAAAAGCTCATAAATTAGTGCACAAGTATGGATATGAGATGTTACCTAACAAGACTAGTGTTTTCCTTTTGAAGGCAGGCAGTTTTACTACTTCTTCATAAGTGACAAGATCTAGTTGATCAAATACTGAAAAAGGAATTGAATCAGTTGTTAGAAAAAAAAACTACAAAGTACATCATCTTTGCTTAAGTTCTACTTTTAGAGCAAGCAGTAGTGCATCTGTTGATAATGAAGTCAACAGTGATTTATAAGTGAATGGCAGAATTAAAAATGGCAATTCTATCATAACACAGTATAGCAGTACAACAGACTATGTTATGTAGAGTTTTGATATGCACACCTCTGCTACTGTGCCCTTTTCCAGCTGTTGCAAGGATTTTTTTTTTTACATCTAATACTTATAAAGATCTGTGGGGAGTTCTCAGTATCCCAGTGTATTAAAGTCAGTGGGGAGTTCTCAGCATCCCACTGTATTAAAGTCATTGTTATGTGTAATCTATCTCCAGCTGTCTTGACATATGCTGGTTACTATTACTTTTTTTTCTCGTGAAAATGGGAAAACAACTGGTTCATGTGGCACTTGTGTCTAACAAAAATGCACACATACAAACAGGAGATCTATGGTTTGATGAATGGCATTTTGTGGACTGCGGTTTCCTCCATACTAATCCCAAAACTGACTCCCCAAATGTTTTTACATTAATCATCTGTACAGTGAAATTATAGAAATTCAACTAGTTTTTTTTTTATCTTGAATGGTGTTTTATCTCAAACCTTCCATTTGTTGATAAGGATCTTCAGAAGGTCATTAATGTGCGACTACACTCTTACTGCGAGTGTTAATCATATCTAAAATCCATTCCAGTCAGATTTTTTGGTCACAACACAGTGTGGAGGCTAACCCTGTTGGGATGTTTATTGCCCTTCTTGTGGACAGAGATACACATTGTATTCTATCTAGGTCCTCCCTCTTAGGCCTCTCTTCTGCATTTGACATTGTGGACCAGGACTTATTCTTGCAGTACTTCAGATGTAGTCTGGCAATGGCTTGCCACTACCCTTCTGGACATAGAAGGGTTGTGTCCAGAATTACTTCTCCACTCCTTCTGACATGCAGGGGTACCTCAGGGTTCAGTATGGGTTCACTGTGTATGTGCTACCACCCTGAGATATCCATCAAAAGAAAGGCTTAAACTATCACTGTTATGCTGATAACACATAGCTGTACTTCTCCATTGACCAGGGTTCTGTGCCTGCCTTAAACAAACTTACCCTAGACCTGCAATCCATCCACCATTAACTTAAACTCAATACCTCCAAAATGGTGGCTATGGTCATTCATGCCACATCTGTAACTCACCTGTTTCAGTTTCATTTGATTTCATCTACAGCTGTGTAACAAACTACAATTTTTGTTGAAAATGCAAAACGTATGTGTGGTATTTTGACTACCAGCTCTCCCTCTGGGATCAAGTGTCTGCCTCTGTCGGATGTTTCATTGAAAAATATCTTTCTAATTAATCACCTTATGCCATCAATAGATCTTCTTTTAGGGGTACATGTTTTGGTTTCCTCCCAGATGGACTACTGCAATTCCTGTATCTGAGGCTTCCAGACTCAGAGTCTGCAACTAATACAGAATTCGGCAGCACAGACTGGGGTATCTCATTACCACCACGTTATGTCGGTTCTGTACAGTCCACACTGGCTGTCAGTTCAGTCTCATACCACTTATAACTTTCTCTACCCTATACAACTTGGATTACCATTATTTTAGACGGCTTCTTGTCGGTATCAATCTGCTTGTGCTATATGTTCTTCCACCTTCAGGTTGGAGTTTCTAAGGGTACAAGTAGATTCCTGTGGTGAGTTTTGATTTGCTTTTCAGGAGTCCTATACTTTAAACCTTCTCTCAGTGGGCTGAAGAGGTCAGTCACCCTTGTTGATTTTAAGAGATCTCACAAAACCTACCTTTTTAACTGGAATGCGGGAACTATGGTACTTCAAACATGTATACTTCTTTTTCATTTGAAATGTATTTATTCTAATGTCTGACTTTTACTTGCTATTACATCTTATAATAGTGCTTATTCTGATAGGAACTTAAATTTGAATCTGAAGAACAAAACAAATGAAAAAACAAAACTCTAACACCTCACACTTATCATGATAATCTCCCTTTATCTTCACTATAAGAATCAGGGTGATAGAATGAAATAGCTAGTTAAAGCAGAAAAAAAGTAAAAGGTGAAGAAAACATAAGCTCAAGCAGGATAAGGTTCAAAAAAGAAAAGAAAAGAAAAAGGTGTCCAGCTGATGATCTGGGCCTAAACTTTCTTTATTTTCCATGAACTTCCAGAGACTTCCACCATGCTTGACATATGCACATTCAATTCCTCAATGGAAAGCAATACATGAAGGAGTGGGTGGGCAAACACCTTCATAATATGTGTATTTGATTTTCTGTATTATAACTTGTAGGACCATGCAGGTTCTCTCACATATAGGGTCTTCTGCAGATTTCTGTCAACAATACCCCATTCTCCTTGTCTGCTGTACAGGCAGAAGCCTCGACCCTCCTTTGGGGGGGGGGGGCAGAAAAATGGAACAAGTCTGTAGTCTCTCAATTTTGCCTTCTCTCTATCCTGTTTTTTTTCAGCAGCCAGAATATTATTTTAACCCAGATCACTGATAATGTACAAAAGAGTAATAATCCAGTGCCATTGCATCTATCTGCAAAATCACTTCCTTATTTAGAGCCACATTTGAAACTGAAACCTTCACATAATCTGAATGAAGAAATGACCTTTGACCTATTACTAGATGAAAATGAGTAAGAGGGCAGAAACTAAATAAAGTTTAGGAAGCTCTGTGTGGCTATAAACAGTGGTGAGAAAAAAATGATCAAAGAAGTACCACTCCTCCATTTGTAGCTATTCTTTCATCCATGCCTACAGTAATGGGGGGCTATTAATAGGGGAAGCCATTATGATAAGGAACACTTAGAAAACAGGCCAGCGAACACTGCCAGGTGGTGGAAGGACTTACAAAGATATGCTACTGCAAATATCTTTGTTTTTGCTATTTTTTTAAAGGACTTGTTTATCAAGAGTGAGATACTGAATACTGCTGTCTATTGATATTAAAAATGACAGCATGTGGAAACAGCACTTAACCTGTAGGTCAGTGCTCTTTGGATGGGAGAGACTGCCTCATACCCTTTTTTTCCCCTATTTTTTAATACAGAAAATAAACCCTGGAGTTAACTATACCTCAAAAAGTCAGTGAAATCTTTTCCAACTGTTTTCCCTTTGGATGCAGACAGCAGTGTCTGTCCTGCAGTCTAACAGCAACCTCAAGTAAGACCTGGCTGTGAACCCATATTTGGTAAATTCAAAGCCTGCTTACAAATACGTGGGCTTGGAAAATTGGAAAAAAAATGCTGGATATACGTTTTCCACTATCCACAAATCTAGAGGGGCAACTTTTAAATCTAACAGCTGGGAAAATGAGAAATAAATCCTAACAGTAAATAAAGTCAAGGATACAAAAAGTCTAAGCACACAAATCAAAACACTACATAACACAATATATACTCCAGTAAATATTTGTAACAACGTTCCTTCTTACACAGCGACTGCATATGAATTCAATGAAACAAGAATATTTCTTCGACAGTACCCATCTACTTTCTAATTAACACAACCTATGTAATGGCAAAGTAAAAGCATTCATTAACAGATACAGGTCATACACAAGTAATATCCTTTAAATTTGTGACAAACCATGTGAAATAACGTCTTTGTGTTAGCCTTCTGAAAAGCGCATCATCAATCTTGACAAGTAACTGTGTCTTTTAATGCCAAGGTATTAATTTCTGACATATTTACATAACTAACCTGCAAAGCATTCTATGGCAGTTTATACAGCAGTATTAGCTGCTATTTAAGGACACACTGCATACTGTGCACTTCAGAGCACCACAGTAATGCTATATGGATAAAGCAGGCATTTCTATTCTGATTTTAAACTGATAAGGTATTCATTAAATCACACCATGTTTCACTGAACTTGGCCAATACAAGAATTAGTTTCTGTTGTTGTAGCATGCATCTATTTTCAATTAGGTGTGCAGCAGGCTTTAGGAGTTTAAGTGACAAGTGAAGGATGAAGGGGTGCTTATTTGCCTCACACCATGATGCATAAATAATTTGAGTTTCTTACTGATTTGCTGCCCACCTCTTGATGCACTTATTTATTTACTTTATTTACTGTTTGCTAAATGGGTTGGTGGACTGGTTAGGGTTGGTGGACTGGTTAGTTGACCCTTTTCAAACATGACCCAAGCTCCATGAGCAGCAAAAATAATAAGTTTTAACAGCAGGGAATCAATATACAATTTATCAGGAGTGACACAAAGGAGCACATAGTTTATCATACATTTTGTATAAAACAGCAGTACATGCTTTATTTGTACTTTTGCTGAAAGTAGTAGCATCTTCTGGCTTTGTCAGATGTGGCAGTACAAATTCCTGCATCAAATCCACATTTATTTCTAAATGCATGGTATTTCTACGTATATGTATGGTAAAATGTACAAATTGGAAGATGGGGTAAAGTCTACTAGGAAATGCAACCAGACATAGTTTACTGCCTTCAGATGGCTCTTTCAAAGATTCTGACTTTATTATCCAATGTGGACATTTATTTCTGCATTTATCAGTTTATGTATATTTTATCCAATACTGATCATGTGATTGTGTTATGCGGCCATACTTTTTTTTATGAAACCAGAGCTCTGTGTGTGGGGCAGGCCTTGATGGGAAGCAGCATTTTATTAGTTTTCATACCCAGTAAGTTGTCAGCTACAGTTATTAGAATATTGTTCTGACAGGAAACCTCTAATCTGCTTAGCTCAAGAATCAAGGACAAGGGACAAGCCCCAAAATGATGGACAGAAGAAATAAAAATCACTCTTTATATTATGTACTTAGAAAGTTATTACAATAACAGATTTTGCATTAGAATGCATTTCCTGAAGGTTATGAAGTCTGAAACTGAAATGTCTGTCATTATTTAGTGACTGCAATCCTGAGCAATTTACCAAAGAACCACAAATTTTATGATGAACAGATCAAAATAAGAGACAAAATCAGAGACAGTCTGCAAAATTAGGGTCAGTTGACAGAGAGAGAGGGGTGGGTGAGCCATTGCAATTTCTACTGACTTAGCTGAGGTATACTACTGAAGCCTCTTTGAGCAGATAATAAATGAACTACTAAAAACAATTCAAAATACCATTTTGGAAAAGCCTAAATTTGGTCTTCTTTTTGCCTTGTATCATTTGGGGGAGCACCTAATACTGAAAAAGTAATATATAATGCCCTGATGTGCCATTCAGTTGAACAAGGTAAAAATCCATTCCCAAATCTAAACTACTGGAAGAAATGACTTGGTTTCCTTAACAGCTTTATTACTTTTCAACATTATGCAGTTACTGCAATCCCACAAACAAAAACTCTAGTCAGATTTTTAATGAGTCACTACTGTGACCCCTATGATCCAAATGAAAACAATTACCACACCAGCTGTAATAATGCAGCAGTTTAAAGGTAACCAATACCATCGCATCTAATGAACCTGGTTAACACAAGCTGTTGACAGGGTCATACTGTTCACACAATGTACTTTGATCTGCCCAAAACATCTGAGACCATTCCACAAGCTAGCATTGTTAGTAAATTAACTGCATCACAAATAGATCCCTATGTAGTAAAACGGGTTGCAAATTGATTAAAAACAGAGGTGGGAATGTGCATCTTCAGAAAGCATGACTATAGCCAGTGGTGTTTCACAAGGTTCAGTCCTCTGATCTTTTTTTGGCATTTACTTTTCTGACTTCCAGAGCAGGAATCAAGACTTCTGGCAAACTAAGTTTGCAGACCACTACAAAATGGTAGTCATTGTCAAATCCCTGTCTGGCACCCAAGTTTTCCAGCAAGAACTTACATTTATAAATACCTAGTGTACTGAAAATGGGCTCAAATTAAATGCTAAAAAGTAAATCATTATCACATTTGGCATAACCCCTTCCCCCAGTATATAGCATTGATAGTACTTCAAAATAAGAATGTAATTAGGGACCTTGAAACTTGGGTTAATAATCCCTCACCTTAGATCACCATGTAGTGACAGTGATCAGGAAATCCTACTTGGAACTGCTAACTGCTAAGGGAATATCATCGAGGTATAAAAAGATCAGGCCAACTACTGAATACAGAACCCTCCGGAATGTATGTCATTTGATATATTAAACAACAAGAAAGACCTAAGATGTTCCTAACTAAGACCTTCACTTGCTTAAAAATCCTAAATTACCAGAAGAGGTTAGAAGAACTGTCCCTTTATTCAGTATCATTCAAACTCATCACATGAAATGTACGCCTTGCCTTCCATGCAATCAGGGACCCTTTAATCATGGATCTCTTGCACTTACACAAGTCAAACAGTCTCCCAAATACCAGAAACAGGAATCTGAATCTTCATCAGCAGATTAATAAAATATGGTGGAGAACCAGGTTTACTACTAAGCACTTTTCGAACCTCTGGGACAAACTCAACTTGCAGATTAAATAGTGGGACACATTTTCTTACTTCATATGGGACCTGGATAACTGGATTGCTACTCAAGTTCACCACGGGCTTCACTGACTTAACTCTACTAAAGACAGGGGGTACAGTCAAAGGGTATGTATCAGCAAGGCAAAACGGCCACAAGACTTGGTTACCTTGAATTTTCCTAAGATTCCTAAAGCATGGCATGCAAATCTACACCTCTTCTAATTTCTGCACTTAATGAGTACATTGACCTTTCTGCATATTAAAATATACAGTACTAAATAAAAGCAAGCTACAGAACATACAATAAAAGAAAACTAATGAAACCATAATATGCTGCCACACTACAACTCTAGTCTCCTATGCAATACACACACATTCGCAGAATATGCTCTCAGAACAGACACGTTTGTTAGTTCAGATGCTCTCAAAAATGTGGATAAAAAAATCATATTTTAAAGTATGGGGATAAAGCAGAAGAAAATACCACCTGACAGCAGAACACACACAAATCTGCTAAGTAAGGCTATTTATTCCAATATGCCATCCGTGGTATTACCATTAAAGGTTCCTAAAGCATGCAATACTGGTGCAGGATGTTACAAGACACACAATTTACTTTTAGCAGTAAACTGAGGGTCATTGGTTACCCTGCCTAAAGAATTCAGAATAAGTTGGAGTCACCAATCTACAATGCCTCACACCACTCTACCAGAAAAGAACAGTGAACTAACAGTCTCCATGTTACAGTAAATCATATATTTTCAACCCTTCAATCTGCAGAAGCTAAATTCTGCTCAAAACTATGATCTATCTTCTTCTTTCGACTTTTACCGGTCAGGGGTTGCCACAGCAGATCACCTGTCCAATCATGATTGGCAGTAGAGTTTTTACGGTGTCGAATTGCCAGCCCAGCACCCACCTTCCACGGAAGGCACACACATGCACACACACACATACACACACACACCTAGGGCCAATTTAGTGTGTCCAATCCACCTAAGCATGTCTTTGAGATGTGGGAGAAAACCGAAGCACCTGGAGGAAACCCACGTGACCACAGGGAGGACATGCAGACTCCACACAGAAGGCACCCCAGCCAAGGATCGAACCAGAGAAACTTTTGCTGTGAGGTGACAACGCTAACAGCTGCACCACAGTGGCCGCCCAAAACTATGATCTATAAAAGACTATAATAAAGTAATTGTGAGAAGGAAATTCTTTCCAGTAATTAGATGTAATAATGAGAACAAAAACAATGAAATGCATAAAACAAGATGAACAATCAATATGATCAAGTGTCATGCACCCTTTTTAATTATCTCTACTTCTATTCTGTGAATAAACTACTATAATAATTTATGGTTTGATATACTCCAGTTAGTGGTTGCACCTGCAATACATTCAGAACAATATACAGTGGATATAAAAAGTGTACATACCCCTGTTAAAATGCCAGGTTTTTGTGATATAAAAAAATGAGACAACAATAAATCATTTCATAATTTTTCTCACCTTTAATGTGACCTATAACCTGTATGATTCAATTACAAAACAAACAAATCTGTTAGGGGAAAAATATAAAAAAATAAAAAACGTACAATAAGCTGGTTGCATAAGTGTGCACACCCTTAAACTAATACTTTGTTGAAGCACCTTTTGATTTAATTACAGCATTCAGTCTTCTTGGGTAGGAGTCTATCAGCATGGCACATCTTGACCTGGCGATATTTGCTCACTCTTCTTGGCAAAAGCACTCCAAATCTGTCAGATTGCGAGGGCATCTCTTGTGCACAACCCTCTTCAGCTCAGCCCACAGATTTTCTATTGGATTTAAGTCTGGGTTCTGGCTGGGCCATTCCAAAACTTTAATTTTCTTCTGGTGAAGCCATTCTTTTGATGATTTGGATGTATACTTGGGCCATTGTCGTGTTGAAAGGTGAAATTCCTCTTCATCTTCAGCTTTCTAGCAGACACCTGAAGGTTTTGGGCCAAAAGTGACTGGTATTTGGAACTGTTCATAATTCCCTCCACCTTGACTAAAGCTCCAGTTCCAGCTGAAGAAATGTAACCCAAAGCATGATACTGTCACCACCATGCTTCACCGTGGGGATGGTGTTCTTTTGGTGATGCAAAGTGTTCTTGCACCAAACGCACCTTTTGGAATTGTGGCTAAAAAGTTCAACGTTGGTCTCATCAGACCATAACACATTTTCCCCACATGCTTTTGGGAGACTTGATATATTGTTTTGAAAATTTTAGCGGGGCGTGGTTATTTTTCTGTGTAAGAAAAGGCTTCCGTCTTGCAACCCTACCCAATAGTCCAGACATATGGAGAATACGGGAGATTGTTGTCACATGTAGTACACAACCAGTATTGGCCAGATATTCCTGCAGCTCCTTCGGTGTTGCTGTAGGTCTCTTGGCAGCCTCCTTGATCAGTTTTCATCTTGTCTTTTCATCAATTTTGGGGGGATGTCCAGTTCTTTTCAGCATCACTGTTGACCCATATTTTCTCCACTTTTTGATGACTGCCTTCACTGTGTTCCATGGTATATCCAATGCTGTGGAAATTTTTTTGTACCCTTTACCTGACTGATACCTTTCAACAATGAGGTCCCTTTGATGTTTGTAAGCTCTCTGCGAACCATGGCTTCTGCTGTAGCAGGCAACAGAGTAAATGTCAGGAATTGATGGCAGGTGTGTACCCAAGAAGACTGAATGCTGTAATTAAATCAAAAGTTGCTTCAACAATGTATTAGTTTAAGGGTGTGCACACTTATGCAACCAGCTGATTGTATGTTTTTTTTTTATATTTTTTCCCCTAACAGATTTGTTATGATTTGATTGAATTGTACAGATTATAGGTCACATTAAAGGTGAGAAAAGTTCTAAAATGATTTATTAAGGTCTCATTTTTTATATCACAAAAATCTGGCATTTTAACATGGGTATGCACATTTTTTATATCCACTGTAGTATACCACTAAACACTGTGCTCAGATTATTTAACACACTTGTTTAAGATGTCTCAAATATAAACATTATATATATATATATATATATATATATATATATATATATGTGTGTGTGTGTGTGTGTATATGTATATATATATATATATATATATATATATATATATATATATATATATATATATATAAAATCACCTAATAGGAAGATATGAACTGGAAGGGGTTTTTTTTTTTTAAAGGCATGCTGACAAAGGTAATTAAGAAATGTAATTACTTCAACAAAGACAAGGAGCAATTAACAGTGCAGTCTTGTTGTGTCTTTTGGCTTTTCCCGGTTAGGGGTCGCCACAGCGGAACTCCAGTCTGCTAATGATTGGCAGTAGATTTTTACGTGCCGAGTTGCTGGCCCTGACGCACAACCTTCAACGAAGGTACACCCATTCACGCATGTCTCCACACAGAAGACGCTCAAGCTGAGAATCGAGCAGGACAACGCCTTACTGTGAGGCGACAATGCTACCGCAGCACCACCACTGTGAATAATGAAGTCTATGATTCACAAACAAGGAAAATTTTTTTTTTACCCTAATATAGACAGTTAAACTTCTTACTAGAGTGGGAGGGAGACTGATTTTAAATAAAAGTGACATACATGAAAGAAGTGTTTTTGTTCTGATATAATATAGAAATACATCTGCCCATTTATATGTTCATTTACAATACGATTAGTCATTTTACATGTACAAAAAACCCAGCAAGTTTCCCTTTCATGTTTAAATAATTTACATTTGTACGAACTGCGTGAGCATCTTTTACTTCCTGTAGTTTGTACGACACTCTGTCTTCACCAAAATTCAATGCATACTGTGGGTCTTTAATTAGCGGACTTACATCTGGCATCAGAGTAGTCATGACATGTAGAACAATAAAATGATGTAAAAAAAAATTAGATTAAATATTAATTTCAGAATTTTATGGAATGGACAGCGTGTACTTCACTTCATAATGAAGTGTTGGGGAGGGTATAAAAATGCATTGGTAACAACAGTAACGTTTATAAAGAGGTCTCCCTGTGTAGCACATTTATACTGAATGCAGAAATGGATGTAATATTTTCAGTTTTACTTTCAGATAAAGCTGATTCAGTCATGCCTCTTTTAGGGTTTTAGCACAGTGGTTCTGAACCAAGCGACAGGTGAAGGAGATACAGTTCAACTAGTTAAGCATCCCAAAGAACTAATCTCCAGTCATCAAAACATTCTTCTCTTGACCTTTTTTAACCATAACTTCTCCATCACCTCAAACTTCATAATCCACTCCCCTTCACTTAGTGATCATGCCCCCATTAGTTCTCTATCATATGGGCAATATTAAAGATTGCACCTAAACTGATATCCTTTACACCCTGTCCACCACAGACTGGACCTTAACACCTAAAACCCAAACAGGGCTTCAAGGCTCTTCATCAACCAATTACTGCAAATTTGAAATTCTTGTTTCTCATCATCATACAACTACAAATAAATAAATCCAAGCAGTGGCTAACATATGAACTTAAAGCCATCCTCTTAAAACTGATGAATGAGGCCTAGCATAAATGGAAAGCTAATCCTATATCAAACAATACGGAAAACTTTATCAACCTACTCAATCTTGTAAAAAAGCAATTAGATGCTACAAAAGCCAGTCACTGAATTTTCAACAGAAGTCACTCAGATATATCCCTAAAAAATTCTGGAAGGAAATTCTGGAAGTAACCTCACAGGCTGTGAACTTCATAATTCATATAATATTTCATCCACCTCTCTCTTGATCACTTTTTCTCTGCAGAACAACTTTTTAAACACCTCAGTAACCTCCCTCCCTCCTACACCCCCTCAACACCATACTTTCCACATCCGCTACCCACCTGAATATATTCCATTGTTCTACTTTAAACACCTTAACTAATGACATCATACCACTGACAATATCCACACCTGGTTAATCGATCACTCCTATGATTTCATTGTTAAACCACTTCAACATAAATTCAACCTCTGTTTAACTTCTAATATCATTCCTAACATCTGAAAAAATAGACATAGTTAAAATCCCTTCCTAAACAGAAAGATCCTTCACTACCTTCCTACTACTGATGTATTTCTATCCTCAAAACCCTATGGATTTTTTTCTGGATGAAGCACTTCTACTGCTGTTCTAACCGATGACATACTAAAGGGGATGGAGAAAGCAATATTTTCTGGAGCTATATTTACAGACCTTACCTGAACTTCTGTCCTAGTCAACCACTCCAACTTTATTACCTTTATGAACTAGGAAATAACTCTGACACTCCATCATCTTGTCACGCAGCTATTTCACCAACCACCACTTCTCAGTCAATTACAACTGCTCAACCATCTTCTCTTCCCATCTACTGAAAGGGGCGCGGCAAGGATCAATTCTTGTACTCTCTTCCCATTTTCAATCAACATAAACAAACTCCCTGTGGTCCTTTTTCATAGGTTCATAGGTTGATACTAGGCTATCAGCCCTAGGGCCTATACAAGCCTAGCCATAACAATTCCCTGGCTATTTCTTCTCACACTGTTTACTTCCCTGGACCCCTGTCTAGCAGGGCAACTGACGTCATCCCCGGGGTGAATTTCCTTTCTCCCATCCAATCGTCAAGGTTCCTTTTGAAGAGGGCCAAAGAGGCACTCTGCTTGACATGTATGAGCAATCTATTTCAGTGTCTGGGGAGCCTCTGGGTCAGGAACCTATCCCTCCAGCATGTTTTTTTTTTTATTGAGGACAAGGTTTAGATCCCTGGTGCATGTGGCTCTGAGGGATTGGGATTTCTTTAAGTGTAAAATGTCCAACAGCTCTGGGTTTGACATGGCCTTGTATGTTAAGCAGAGATCGCCTCTGAGTAGACGATATGCGACAGATTACAGCTGGAGTTATTTAAGGCGGTCAGTGTAGTGCATCTGCTTTAGGCCTGTGATTCTTTTAGTGAGGTATTTCTGTGGCCTTTCCAGTTGTTGCAGATGTCTTGAGAGGTACATACCAAACGGGGCGTTGTATTCTATAATGGGTCTAATGAGGGATGAGTACAGTGGGTCAATGACCTCCTTTTTCCTGGATGAAAAGCCCTTAGTGATGAGGTGTGCCACATAGAAGGATTTCCTGACTGTTGTGGCAATGTGGTTATTGAAGGTGAGACCACTGTCCACCTGTGTCCCTAAGTCTCTTATCACACTTTCGGTGTTTAGTGTACTGCCACCTATATGGTAATTCACGGATACATGTTTTTTCCCAAAGGGGATAACTATACATTTCTTGGCATTGAGCTTGAGCCCATGGATCTGGCACCAAGCATCTGTTTCTGTAAGGTCCTGTTGTAGAGTATCCACATCATTTGGGGATTCATTAATGGCTCCCAGTTTGCAGTCATCTGTGAACTTTGTTAGCCAGAGTCCCTTAGTGTTGGCCTGTACTTCAGAGAAGTAGATGCCAAACAAGAGTGGTCCCAGGACTGAACCCTGAGGTACTCCACTTGTCACTTGTCTGGAGCTGGATTTGGAGTCGGCTACTTTTACAGTGTGGGTTCTATCAGTCAGCCAGTTAGCAACCCATTGGGTGACGTAGGGATTAATGCCCAGCTTAGTAAGTTTATCTATGATTCCAGAGTTGGGGATGGTGTGGGCCTTGGCAAGGTCTAGATAGGCTGTGTGGACCACCTTACCCTTGTCCATGGCTCTGGAGACTGATTCGAAAAAGTGAAAAAGTCAATCGGGTTCAGGAGACAAGATCGGCCCTTCACGAACCCAAACTGGGTGGGGTCCAGTGTTTGACGGTTGCCAATGTCTTTGTTTATAAGTTACATGATAATACGCTCCATGGCCTTACAGATAAGGCTGGTCATCCTTCTCATACTACATGCAGACACAGTATGGTACATCACCATTTAAATCATTCTCTGTCAATTCTACAGCAGGATCTGCTGTCAGGCTTTCTCCTTCAATGGACTGAGAAAAAAGTTCTAATTCTCAATTCTTCCAAAACTAAAACCATGCTGGTTGACACCAAACAAAAACCTGTAAGAAATAATGCCCTCAAGATCCAGGATCACAACTGTATACCTACTAAACAAGTTTCATATTTTAAATACTTTGGCATATGGCTAAATCCCTCTCTCTCTCCTTTTGCATTTACCCAAAAAACACGTATAAACCCCCCCCCATCAATTTACTCCTCTTTGGAGTATGTAAAATATCCCCCGTCTCTCACTCATATCTCCAGGTCAGCCATTGAAAAGGGTATTATTCTCCCTCAACAGGAATATGCCCTCCTCTTGTGACATCTGTCTCTGTTGGTGGTACATTCAATCCATCTCTAATCAAACTGGTCATTATCTCTCTCACTCCCCTAAAGCTGATCTTCACTGCCTAACAATAGAAAAAGCCAAATGGCTACGAGTTAAGCAAAGAGCACAACTATTCCTAGGCTCTCAGTTACATAAACTTTGGTATGGCCAGTTTCTTCCGTCCATAAAAGCAAAACTTTTACCACAAATACCTTCATGCAACCTCAGAAACTATAGCCACTCAGGCCCACTTCTTCAAACACCACAAGTTAAATTTTATGCATCCAACCATGGGTCCTAAACTCTATGAATCTTTGACTCTCCAGACCTTAAATATACATTGTCCTTCCACAAAGCTTGCCCTCTAGTACGGTCTCATCTAAAAACCCACGCTAAATCTACTCGCATGCTTGACGGCCATATAACCTAGACTACACATCCTGCAGTTTTCACTTTCATTATACTTTTTACTTACTATCTGAAATGTTATGTCTGCCATATTTGTGATTCTTTCAGCTGTAAATCTTAAAGGTATGCATATGTATTTTCATGTAAATACTCTAACCATCATTATTTTAACATTATTACGTCAATGTAGCAGAAGTATCTGTATATCTTTTTATCTAGGTACTTTTTCCTGGGCTGAGAAGGAAAATGGTCAGAAATGATTAGTGCTGTACCCTGTTAAGCAAACTCAGTAAATAAATAAACAATAATTCATGAAAAACAATGGCAGCTTTTCTATTAACTCCTTCTTCTATTAAAACAAAGACATTTTTATTTCAGAAATAAAGTTA